>NC_085987.1:49813878-49817474 GCF_910591565.1 Cydia splendana | reverse complement strand
CCTTCAAGAATACAAACTACGCCCCTCAGAAAATCAGACCGATTTCTAACAAGAAACTTCGCATAGAGTTTCACAATGAAAAACAGTTGGACGAGACGATCAGGCGAATCAATAACACCTTGAACATCAAGGCGGAACCTGCCCGACGTTTATCACCCATGATAATACTGAAAGGGATTCACAAAGATACCCCCTCACAAGAGCTCGTGGATATCATCATCACACAAAACCCTACCGTGAGAGACGCTGCAACGGGTCATGATGCGATTCAACTTGTGTATACAAAGAATAATAAAAATCCTAAGCTACTCAATGTCGTACTTAGATGCTCGCCGGGGACTTGGCGCGCGATGATGCATCTCGGCAGAATCAACATAGAGCATCAACGAGTACATGTAAGCGAACACTCACCATTCAAACAGTGCCTCAGCTGCCTCCAATTTGGACATACTAAAGTGCACTGTAGATCCACAGTCAAGCCCTGCTCGTACTGTGCTGACTGCACCCATAATTACAAAACCTGTCCGAATAAAAATCGGACCCCACAATGCTACAACTGTATTGGACACAACCACAAGTACTCAACCAATCATAATGATAACCACACAGCAATCAACCCCACCTGCCCGTTGATTAAGGCAGCGATGATTAACTTAAGACAAAAGATTGAATATGTCTAATAACAATAACAACCAAACCGCTCCACACAAACCACACATATACAGTTGTTTACAAATAAATCAGGGACACGGACGTAACGCCTATCAAGAGACGGCTGTTGCCCTCACCAACAAAGAAAATAAAATAGCATTTGCCTTCATTACCGAACCATACCTACAGGCCAAAACCAATATAATGAAATCCCCACCTGGATACACAACATTTCAGTTCCCGTCTCCTGACCATCCTGTAAGAACTGCCATTTGTGTCAAGGACTCTGGCATCTCTGCCTTGGGACAAACAAAATACTCCAGTTCAAACATGTGTGTCATACAACTGACAGATAAATCGGGAAAGAAAACGTATCTCACATGCGTGTACATTGAACCAAGACAAGACCCTCAAAATACTATATCTAAATTAGAAACCTTTCTAAGCCTTACTGCAGGATCCACACATATAATTGCCGGCGATTTCAACGGCTGGCACAGCCTATGGGGAAGCGCTGTCAACAATAGAAGAGGCAACCAAATAGCGGACATCATAATCACCAATGATTTGACAGTATGTAACACCGGCACCACTCCCACTTTCGAAACAGTCACTAATGGTAAATTACGCAGTTCTATTGTCGATCTCACTCTATATGAAGATAGAACGCACCACAAACGCCTCTCCACCAAGGTAATAGAATGGAAGGTTGACCCTACTATCTGCCCATCATCAGATCACCACGCAATCACTTTTAAAATATCTACTGATACACACAAGTCTGCACAGTTTCGACACAAAACAAAGATATCAACCTATCGCTACGACACGTCCAGTATAAAATGGGAAGAGCTGACCGACGACATTAGGGAAGCCTTGGTTGACAAACTTCCCTCTGAAGATTATATCCAAACCTGCGATGAGGACCAACTAGACTCTGTTATATTTTTTCTCACATTAGACATTACAGAAATGTGCGACGACATTCTGCCGCGTTCGAAACCTTTTCCCCAACGTCCGCCTTGGTGGAACGATGACCTCGAGTCCCAAAAAGCCGCGGTCGTCAGAAACCACCGCAGACTAAGCAAGGCTGTCCGGAGGAAACTACCTATAGAGGAAATTTTGAAGGAACGGGATGAGCTTCGCAAGAAATACTCTGGTGCCTGCTGCTCCGCCTCAACCAACGCCTTCAAGAACTTCTGTGAAAGACAGGGAAAGGAGGACGTGTGGGCTGTAACAAACCGCATTGTACGTTCACGACCTGCTCCACAACCACCTGCAACTCTCCTTCTCCCTGACGGCAGGCACACCGTAGACAGCCAGGACACTGCTGATACCCTATTAAGAATTTTCTACCCTGATGACGATGCAAGCAGTGACACAACACAGCAAGCTCTTATCAGAGAGCAAATGGCCATCCCTCCTGATCAGATCGACGAGCCCCCCTTCACATCGACAGAAATACTAGAGATCCTACAAACAATCAGTCATAAAAGGGCTCCAGGAAATGACCATCTCACTGCTGACATATGCCTACAGATAACCAAAATGTTCCCAGAAACAATCACATCTATCATGAACAGATGCCTTCAGCTAGAATACTTTCCGGACTCATGGAAAGTCACCATAACGAAGATAATTCCTAAACCAGACAAGGCGGACTACAGCAAAGCATCTTCTTACCGGCCCATTGGACTGGTTAATGTCTTTGGGAAGCTTCTAGAGAAGCTTATAGTGAACCGACTCACATATCACATGTACTGTAATGGCAAGATTGTTCACAAACAATATGGATTCCGACTACAAACCAGTACCACAGCTGCTATCCGAGACGCCCTCGGCATTGTAAGAAATGCCAAAAGCTCAGCCGAACATACCCTTGCAGTATCACTGGATATAAAAGCGGCTTTCGACAATGCCTGGTGGCCGGCAATCTTCCACAGACTGAAACATAATAACTGCCCCAAGAACATCTACTGCATCTTAAACAGCTACGTAACTGACCGAGTCGTGCGGGTTGGCTTCGCCGATCTGTTCTCAGAAAAACGAATGACTAGAGGTTGTATCCAAGGATCAGTCGTTGGACCAATTCTATGGAACCTGATAATAGACGAACTTTTAGTGACTGCCATGCCCCCCGGATGCCATATTCAAGCCTACGCAGATGACGTACTACTAATATGCCACTCTAAGACCACCAGCGAACTACAGAACATAACTAATGATGCGATAAAGCGTATAACTGACTGGGGACGCAGCGTGAAGCTAGAGTTTGGCAGCGAGAAAACTCAGGCTATAGCGTTCACTAATAAAGCCAATAAAATATCTATCACATCCGACAACACCCCCATACCCTTTGTAAGCCATATTAAATATCTAGGAGTCATCATTGATAGCAAGTTAAAGTTCATAAAACATGTAGAATACATCATTGAAAAGGCCAAAAAACTGTATAACAAACTTAAGAACCTAATTAGACCTACTTGGGGAGTCCATCCAGAAAATATAAGAACCATTTATCAACATGTCATGGAACCGGTGATCACATACTCTGCATCTATATGGGCATGTGCACTCCAGTATAAATGCGTAAATGACAAACTTTTGTCCTTACAAAGGCTCTGCGCCATCAAGATAGCGCGCGGATTCAAAACATTGAATACTGCTCTAGCTATTACGCTAGCCAGGTTAGCTCCCCTACCCGACAAAATTAAATGCGTAGCTGAACTCGAAGACACTCGGTTACAGGGGCACACCTCCACTTTACCCTCAGATCTCCACATCGAGAAACTGGCCCCCCCGTCTTCCTTGCTTCACCCCGCTGACAGGGTATCCATTCCGCACCAAGATATTAATGATCGCACCGAACACGCAATTCTAGCTTTTTCCAGGGACAACTATAAAGCATGGAGAGTTTATACTGACGGGAGCCGTCACGACGGTAA